>NC_056745.1:157952020-157994520 GCF_019279795.1 Protopterus annectens
GTACACGACCTGGTAGAAAAAGCACTACCAGGTTCTGTTTGGCAGAACAGCCCATGAGCAGCAGGAGTGGACCAACCTGTTGAACGATCTAGCCCACAGGGTCAATGATGTCAGCTTGAATAACCGCAGTTATGAGCATGTCCGGCATCATTGCAGTGACCTGCTTCACAATGCCCATCAGTGTGCTGCTGCTGCAGTCCAGGGGGATCACCTCGCAACGGGGGGGGGGAGGATCATGCCATCCACCCCCCAGACGCATGTTGACATCCTCGTCAACCTCGTGGCACCTGCCTGCCCACACAATTGGCAGAAAGTATAGTGGAGGTGGGCGCTACCCACCCATTGGCAGAGGAGTGTGCAGGTAAGGCCACAGGGCACATCAGCAGACCACTGCTGCGTATCCATCCGCATCTGTACAGGTAGATCATACATATGCGAGATGACATATATATATATATATATATAGTCTGTTGCTGCATAGTAGTAGTAATAAACAGATGTGCATAAGCTGTAGTATTGTGGACTTGTACTGTTCATGTACTGTAATGCTGCACCCACCCTGTACCAATGCCACAGCTGTGGCTACGGACATCACATTTCTCACACACTAATGTAGGTCCCTCTGGTATACCACCAAGGCATCAGCCTGTAGCTGGTGAGTATGGCTTATGCTTGTATATAGCTCAGCAAGCTCCTGCCTGGTGCCCTGCAGAGTTTTACAGCAGCAGAGACAAGAGAGAGACTTTGGAGTGATTATCATTTTTCTGCATTTTTGTGCTGCCTTTAGCCAATTCCGTCTAAAACGTGTACTTTTAGAGTTTCTGTGATTTAAAAAACTTGCTTCAGCTACATATTATACTTATTTCACTGCCTGCTCTTTAACAAAGTCGTTTTTGTGTTTAAATTACCTGTTTAACTGTTGTAGGCTACACACTCAAGTGTGATCGCCATTTCTGTGCATAAGTGTTTTTTTTATTTTATCTGCTTTATTTTCTGAAAAACAAATACTTGTTTTCACACCTTTCTAAGCTAGTATGGTCCAGTTTTCAGGTTAGTGCTGAATTCAGGGCTGTGTTACAAGTTTGTGTTTGCCCATACCTTACTTGGATATAGAAGGAAGTTTCTCTGTTCACTTCTGAGAGAGGGGAGCTTTGAGCAGCCCATCTGTCCCTGGAGGAGTGGTTTTAGTTTTCCGGGCAGCTCCGGTTAACTAGCGTATAACTATTCCCGGCTCCACAAAAAGTCTACTCTTCAATTTTTCTCTTGGAACTAGACAAACTTTCAACTTAAGCACTCATACAATTCACTTCTCAGCCCGGCACTTGCTCAAAACTCATAGCAAGCACTAATAAATCTTAGTACTAGACCCCCCCCTATACTTTAGAGGACAAGGCTCTAAGGCTCTCTATTTGACCTTACCAGCCAATCAGTAAAACAGTTCACTGTACCTATCGAGGCATGTTCAAGGGGCAGTTTCAGGTATACTCTAGTCCAACTGGTGAATCTGGGCATTTTGAGGCAATGTTACAACTGCCTCATGTACACAGACAACCCTCTCCTCCTACCACCAAACACTTAATACATGCGAAAGATGCAATTAAACAGCCAAACTGGAGGCCAAGTTCTCTCAACCCATGTCTGGACCAGACAGACAATCAAGAGGAGAAGGGAATTAGTTGCATCACACCACGTCTCACACAGACCTATGAAATCAGCACAGGCAAAAAACACAAATACACGAAAACATACTCAGTGGCTTTAAATAAAAATCTGCAAAGGCAACAGAGAACTCCAAAGCAGACATCCAAGCAACCTCCACCCCCCCCAACACAAACTATGAAACACATACTTCACAAAACCAGTGTGCTACGTAATCACAGCCCTCAAGGCAAAATAACATACCCAACACACTAGTAATAGGTGACTCTATAGTCAGGCACACTGACGTCCCACTCACTAGGCTGAACAAGGAGAAAGCCACTGTTAGCTGCCTGTCGGGTGCCAGGATCCTCCATATAACAAGCACTCGGGTCACTCTAAAACAAGTACAAATACGACTGTCATTGTCCATGTTGGTGTGAATGACCTGTGCCGTACCTCCCTAGACTACATGGAGAGAGACACAGACATGGAAGAGCACTCTGATCACGTAGCCCAGGCCAGTATGACCTTGAGTGGCATCCTGCCCTCACCAAGAATGATGCCATGGTATAAAAAAAAAATTATCAATTTCAACAATTGGCTAAGTTTTTGGTGTCAAAGGGGATCCAGTGTCAGTCAGCCTGGGATGACATCCTCGACAAGCCACTCTATTTCGCTAGACACAGCTTACACCGGTCACCCTTAGCCTTTTGAATACTGGCCAAGGTTCTTGTCACCGCCATACTGCCTTTTTCAGACAAAGCTCAAAAGGCAAACCCACCGCCGTAAATAGCACAAGTAACAAATAAACTGAGGGTAATGCTACTCAATGCCAGAAGCCTAAACCTCAAAATGCATGCACTCGAGGCACTCCTCAGTATGGGGAGATTGATATATGTGCATTAACAGAAACCTGGTTTAATGCTCCAGACAGCACCCCAGCACTACCAGACTACAACTCATACCATTCATTTCGGCCACAAAACCCAGACAGAAATACAAATGGCGGGGGTGTATCCATATTCAAGGATATCCACATCTCCAGGTTAGTGGCACAGCACGATGCTTCAGAGATCATCCACGTGCAACTAACAAGGGCAAAACTGCAATTCAAATTGTAGCTTGCTACAGATCACCCATGTCCCAGGACCCCCATTCTGCATTTCTGGAAACACTGGGAAACAAAGGTCTTACCAAACACCCTGATATTGGGTGACTTCAATTACCCAAACATTAACTGGGAGAACTACTCAAGTACTAACTCCCTTGTCCAACATTTCCAAGAATTTATAAACTCAAATGCCCTGGATCAACTGGTCAACACCCCCACCAGAGGTGACAACATATTGGACCTGGTCATCACCAACATGGGCAACCGGTGTTCCACACCGGAGGTCAACCCCTCGCTGGTTAGGTCGGACCATAAACTAAACTAATCACTCTGGATATCCACATTCCGCCCCTACCCCCAGCCAAAAAAAAACACAGTGAAAAACTTTTCAAAAGCAAACTTCACGTTACTTAAGACAAAGTTGGCAAGTTTCAAATCCACATGTTAAAGGATAATGCTGCCCAGGCTGCAAAATCCTTTACTATTGCACTCTATGGGCATGTACAGGAATGCATGGATCGTGCTATCCCAAACAAAACCAAGACTCACTCCTCCAAGAAAAGGAAACCAGTCTGGTGGACCCCTGCCATAAACAAGCTATACAATAGAAGGAGGAAACCAGTACAGAAAGAAAAAAAAAGAGTAAAATCTCAAGAAGGGAAGACATCCCTGATCAGTATCAGCAAAAAAACTATGATCCCTCATAAAATCATCCAAGGCTAGCTTCGAAAGAAAAATTGCCAAGGACTCCAAAGATAACCACAAGGCATTCTTTAGCTATGTCAAGAATCTAAGTGGCAATTCTCAGATCTGCTCGGAGTTGGTGCAGAATGGCACAACATCCTGGCAGACAGATTCAGTGCAAACTTCACCCCCCCCACCCCAAAACAGGCACATAACCATACCAGAAGAATCTAGTGCCCCTGAAATCACAGACACTCAGGTTAAAACAGCATCAATGGGACTGGACGGTGTCCCAGGCTACGTCCTACATGAGCTCAAAGATGAACTAACCCCTCACCTAAACACACTGTTCAAACTCAGCCTCTCCACAGGCTACGTGCCCATAGAGTGGCACACAGCAAAGGTTATCCCGCTTCACTAAGGTGGAGCCACAACAGACGCCGGGAGCTATCGTCCTATAAGCCTGACTAGCTTGGTTTAAAAGGCTATGTAGAGCATCACCATGGATCTCATTAACAGAGACATTGGGAACCTCCAAACACTGGACCCTACCCAGATCGGTTTTGTTAAGGGCAGATCATGCCTCCTGAACCTGGTGGACTTCTTTGAGCGTTACCAAGGCTATAGACTAGGGAAAGGTGGTCCACACAGCCTACCTAGACCTCGCAAAGGCCTTCAACACCATTCCCCATTCTGGTATTATAGACAAGCTCACCAGCCTGAACATAAACCCCTATGTCACGAGATGGATAGCCAACTGGCTCACGGACAGAACCCACATGGTAAGAGTTGCAGGAGCTAGGTCTGACTCTAAACCGGTTACAAGTGACATTCCCCAAGGTTCAGTCCCAAGACCCCTCCTGTTCAGGTTCAGTCCCAAGACCCCTCCTGTTCAGCATATACTTCTCAGAAGTACAGTCAAGTACAGGAGGACTATGGCTGACCAAGTTCACAAATGACTGCAAACTAGGGGCTACAATGAACTCTCCGGTTGACACAGACGTCCTCCAAAAGGGTCTCACTGAGACAGAGAACTGGTGTCAGAACCATGGCCTCAAGCTAAATGCCAAAAAGTGCATAGTCATCCCTTCTGGAAAAAAACAATGTACCCACAAACTACCACATAGGTGGTTGCCCCCTAAATACGGAAGATGTAATATGGGATCTGGGGACCCAAGTAGATAGTAATCTCTCCTTCGATAATCACATTGCCAAAGTGGTTAGAAAATCCTTTTATGTGGCACAACTAATCACAAAAGGGTTTGCATCCAGATCAAGAGGCCATTGTGCCCCTCTATGCATCACTCATCAGACCCATCATAGATTATAAAGCCCCATTTGGGAAGTACCTTACAAGACCACCAAACAAGCACAGCAACTCGAGAGTACAAACTTTAACAACAGTTGAGCACTTTCTTCCCTCTTAAAGGAACTTCCTCAGGACAAAAGATGCATTCCACCCAGCCCTTAAATAGCATGCCAATTAAAGCAATTATCCAATAAATTAACCACAAAGCCACATCATTTAAAAAAAATATGTACAAATACAAATATATATGTACAATTACAAAAAATATTGTGTTAAAAACAAATACTTGATACTAAAATTCATAAGGAACGTAAATAATTTATCCTATAATGTTCTTCAATTTTAACACACATGTAATGGGAGTACACTCATTAATGCCTGGGTACTTTGCATTTAGACGCAATTGCCATTTTAACTCACAAATATCAAGATGAAAGTCCAAATATCTACCCTGGGATCTTTTGCCACTTGCTGTAAGGCACAAAACTTAAAAACTTGTGTTCACTAAACTCCTTTATATGTCTACTCAAAGCATTAGTCAACCTACTTTGCCTGATGTCTAATAAGTGTTCAGCAACTCTATTTTTAAAGTGCCTGCTGGATTTCCCCACATAGAATATGGGGCATTGCTGACATTTTGCCACATGTACTACACTGGGGCTACAACAGTTGAAATGTCCATTAAAAAATTTGGAAGTGTTGTTTAACTTAAACTGGTCACCAGTTTCCAATATACGAGGGCAAAAATTGCACCTTCCACACTTAATTCCCTTTATTTCTATGCTTGGACAGATAGTTGGCATAACCAGGGTCTCCAAAATATTCTTAAAGGATTGGTCCTTCTTATAGACAATTTTTGGCATTTCCATCAACTCTCTGTCCTACATTATACTCATATTTCAAAATTTCCCAGTTCTTTTGAATTATACCCACCACATTATCAGTGCCCAAATTAAAAGTTGTAATAAAGCTCACAGAATAGTCATTTTACATACTTCCTCCTCTACTCTGCAGGTTTACACTTGATCCATTTCCAATTGCTAGAATTGGCTTGTAAAGGCCAATTTTACGTTTATACTGGACTTCCATCACTTATTTTATTTAGCATTTCATGTGGGTACCCTCTCTCAGGTTCATATGTTCATACTAGGCTATCTGCCCTAGGGCATTTATAAGCCTAGCCAGAGTGTGTTTGGCTTTCGCCACCCATTTTAAATTAATTTTGCTATGCCCTTTTTCGAGGTTAGTATACTGTGCCTCTGTCTAACAGTGACACAGAAGTGATACCCGGGGTAAACCTATGATCCCCCATCCACTCATCAAGATTCCTCTTGAAGAGGGTCAATGAGGGACACTGCCTAACCTGGACTGGGATTTTATTCCAGAGTGAAGGGTGCCTCTGGGTTATGAATCTGTCCCTCCAGCATGTCCTATTTATTTCAGTGCTGAGGTTCAAGTCTCTCAAGCGCGTAGCTCGATGGGATTTGGATTTTCTGAGGTGCAGCTTGTCCATTAATTCCTGGTTGGACATGACTTTATACGTCAGGCACAGATCGCCTCTGAGCAGGCGGTATGCCACTGAGTTGAGCTGGAGTTTCTTTAACCGGGCAGCATATGGCATCTGTTTGAGCCCTTTGATCCTTTTGATGAGGTACTTTTGGGGTCTTTCCAGTTGCTGCAGGTGTCTGGTAAGGTACATCCCAAAAGGGGCATTGTACTCAATTATGGGCCTGATGAGGGATGAGTAAAGAGGCACGATGACCACCCCTGATCTAGATGCAAATCCCTTCATGATTAGGTGGGCTATATAAAATGTTTTTTTAACCACTTTGGCCACGTGGTTGTCAAATGAGAGATTGCTATCAACTTGGGTCCCCTGGTCCCCAATTACTTCTTCCATACTTAATGGATTACCACTTATGTGGTAAATTGTGGGCACTTTGTTTTTGCCAAAGGAGATGACTATACACTTTTTGGCGTTTAGCTTGAGGCCATGGCTCTGGCACCAGTTGTCTTTCTACTGGCCCTTTTGGAGGATGTTTGTGTCGGCTGGAGAGTCAATTATGGCGCCCAGTTTGCAGTCATCTGCGAACTTGGTCAGCCACAGTCCTTCTGTGTTGGCCTGTACCTCTGAGAAATATATACCGAACAGGAGAGGTCCCAGGACTGAGCCTTGTGGGACGCCACTTGTAACTGGTTTGGAGTCTGACATGGCTCCAGCAATTCTAACCATGTGGGTTCTGTCCTTGAGCCAGTTTGCAAACCATCTAGTGACATAGGGGTTTATAAACCCCTATCTATAATGCCCGAGTGGGGTATTGTATCGAAGGCTTTTGCGAGGTCCAGGTAGGCTGTGTGGACCACCTTCCCCTCGTCAATGGCCTTGGTGACTGTTTCAAAGAAATCAACCAGGTTTAAGAGGGAGGATCTGCCCTTAAAACTGAACTGGGTAGGATCCAGTGTCTGTAGGTCTCCAATATCTTTATTTATAAGGTCCATGATTATCCTTTCCATAGCTTTGCAGACCAAGCTAGTCAGGCTTATGGGGCGATAGTTTCCAGGATCCGTTGAGGCACCACCTTTGTGGAGAGGGACCACCGTTGCTGTACACCACTCTTTGGGTACATATCCTGTAGTAAGGCTGAGACTGAACAGTAGTTTTATGTTTGGGTTTAGCTCTTCTTGGAGTTCACGTAGGACGCAGGCCTGGACACCGTCTGGTCCCATTGATGCTGTGATTTTTGCTTTGTAGAGGGCGGCTCTTACCTGAGCATCTGAGATGTCAGGGGGGCAAGCACTCTGCTGGGATAGATATTTGCCCTTTTGGTGGGGGGGGGTTGCGCTGAACCCGTCAGCTAGGATGTTGGCAATGTCTGTGGGTTCGGTGTATTTTTTTGTCATTTTGGACTAATTCTGAGCATATCTGGGAATTCCCACCCAGGCTCCTAACATAACTAAAGAAAGCCTTGTGATTATCCTTAGTGTCCTGTGCAATTTCTCTCTCAAAGCTGGTCTTAGACAATTTTATGAGTGCCCGTAGTTTTTTGCTAATACTGATCAGAGATGCCTTCCCTTTTTGGGATTTTGCTCCATCATGTAGTAGCTTCCTCCTTATATTGTATAGTTTGTTTTTGGCTGGGGTCCACCAGACAGGACGTCTGCCTTTGGAGGATTGGGTCTTGGTTTTATTTGGGATTGCATGATCCATGCATTCCTGAAGGTGTTCATAGAATGCGTTTATAAAGAATTCTGTGGTCTGGGCCGTATTTTCCACAGGCCCGGGGGCTTTGAAGGATTCCACCTCGGTTTTGAGGAGTGTGAAATTTGCTTTAGAAAAGTTTTTCACTGTGGTTTTCTGGGCAGGGGGTGGGGGCGGGATGTGAATATCCAGTGAGATTAGTTTATGGTCTGATCTTACCAGTGAGGGATACACTTCTGGTCTGGAGCATAGTGTCCCCATGTTGGTGATGATCAGGTCCAGTATGTTTTACCCTCTTGTGGGAGTAGTAACAAGTTGTTCCATAGCATTTGAGTTTATAAATTATGGAACCTTTGGGCTAGGGTGTTGGAGCTAGAGTAATGCTCCCAGTCTATGTTTGGGTAGTTGAAGTCGCCCAATATAATGGTGTTTGGAGAGACCTTCATATTTTCCAGTGTTCTCAGGAAGGCTGAGTGGAGTTCCTAGGTTTGGGAGGGTGGTCTGTAGCAGGCTATAAACTGGAAGGCAGTTTTACCCACTGTTAGTTGCACATGGAAAGTCTCTGATGCTTCGTGCTGTGCCACCAACATGGAGGTGTGGGTATCTTTGACGAATATTGATACCCCCCCCTCCTTTTGTGGTTCGGTCCAAGTTTTGGGGCCGAAAAGCATGGTATGAGGTATAACCTGGTAGTGCTGGGGTGCTCTCGGGAGCCTTGAACCAGGTTTTTGTTACTACACAGATATCTATGTTCTCCATGCTAAGGAGAGTTTCGAGTGCATGCATCTTGAGGTTTAGACTTCTGGCGTTGAGTAGCACTACTTAGTTTCTTATCCCTTGTAATCCCTATGGAGGTTGGTTTATCTTTTGAGCCTTGCCTAAAAGAGGCACTATGGGGGTAGCAAGAACCTTTGCCAATATCCGAAAGCCCAGGGGTGATAAGTGCAAGCCATCCCTAGTGAAGCATTGTGGCTTGTCGAGCATGTCATCCCAGGCTGACAGGCATCAGATCCCCTTTGAATAACACCAATACTTAAGCTCTTCCAAAACAACTGTGTGATAAAGGACAAGTCATTAATAAATTCATTTTCTGTAGTGACCATCCTGGCAGCCCGTACCATCTGCCCTTTCACAATTGATTTTTTCTGATGTACTGGGTGCCAACTGCTAAATTCCAGGTAGGAATTGGAAAAGCTAGGCTTCCTATAAATAGCCGATTTCAAAATGTCAAATCCACATCTAAATAAGTGGTGTGTTTCACTATAACTATATGTAAATTTCAAAAAATTCACTGTGGTGTTGGTTGAGAGGATCTACCTTACAAGACACCTGCAACAGCTGGAAAGACCGCAGAAGTACCTCACCAAGAGGATCACTGGCCTAAAACAGATACCCTATGCAGCTCAACTGAAGAAACTAGCTGTACTCAGCTGCATACCGCCTACTCTGAGGTGATCTCTGCCTGACATACAAGGCCATGTCCAACCCAGAATTGATGGACATGCTCCACCTAAAGAAAACTATATCCCCTCGAGCCACACGCTCTAGGGATCGAAACCTCACCACAACAATAAATAGGATGTGATGGAGGGATAGATTCCTGTCTCAGAGACTTCCCATGCTCTGGAACAAGATTCCAATCTACATTAGGCAGAGCTCCTCGCTAACACTCCCATGATGGTTATATGTCAGACACCTACAATATAACTAATATCCTGTCATTGAAAAATGTGTCCACAGAGATGAACATAATGATGGGACAAATGGCCTACAGCAGGGATATGTGTGAAACATCAACCTTAAACAGTGCTACAACAGTATATATACCAGTATTACAATGGCAACGGTTACAGATCTACACCACGGCATATCATAATACTGCGGTCCACAACCCTTAAAACCAGCAATGTGGACTCAACATGAGCAATGAGTGTGTAATACGGAATTATAGGTTAGTGCAGCAAATGCGGGAAATACATACCTTCACAAAACACTGGAAGCATGTGTATGCACACTCCAGATAAAATATAGTGGAAGCAGATGAAGTACTGACTGCATGCATTTGCCATGGAAATGCACCTTTCAGCAAGTACACATCCCAAACATTACCATGTACTGGTCTGCTGTCCAAGACATTTGGCCATCAATGTGCACCCTTACCTGCAACAGAGGCAGCCGTGGCTTGCACACATCTTACAAGACATGGTGTGGGCCCCATACCCAACAGGTAGCACCCATGAGCTGGACAAGTAGCCATACCTCACCATTGCATATACCAAGGCAAACAGTGCAGTCATTTATATGGCAAGGATGTATGGGACAGGAATGATGTAGGAAATAAAACAGATGGCCATCCAAGACAGATGTCACATGTAGCAAACTGGTCATGCGGGCTGCCTAGTAACATGCCACAACACTGGGGGTGGGGGGTTTGCAGGAATGTCCAGCAAGTACTGGCTGTGCAGTACCCATATCAGCAATTGCCTGGACTCTGCAAGCATGTGGCCTATGGGTTAGGGTAATCAGATGTGACAGTTGTACCACAGGAAACATCAGCCAAGCCTCTCTACAGGTAGTGTATGCATAACAGAAGAAGCCCCCAAAAGTCATGCATTGCAAATGTGTACTGGTGTACCATGACCACGGTGGAAACCTACATACAGTATCATGCAAGATACATGTGCTGCACAACCAACGCCTCACCCCACCTCAGGCTCACCATCCCCATCTGTACTGTGCCAGTATACACCTGTATGTTTACCATTCATTAGCTGGGACTAGGCTGTTACACATGGTGTTCACTGTCTGGGACACTGCAAACAGACATGTGTAGGCCATAGTTGTCAAGCATCTGCAAAAAAGCTGAAGGTGCAGAGGGGGTGGCAATATGATACACCAGTGCACTGCAGCAGGGATCCTAAGGATGCTACAAATGGCTGTATCTGCACACAGTCAGGTTCAGGAACTGGGGCAGATGTAACCCTGACTCCACAGCAATAGTGATGGCAGTGTGTGAACTCCAAGGGATGTGCACAAGTTCACCTTGCAATCATGCAGAGTTGGGGGACATGTGTAGGGCAAACTGACCATATACTTGCAAATACAGATGGCCCATGCTCGTATACCCCTGCCAGGAATAGTGACTGCTGTAGTACACAACAGTAGGTGCAACAAACTGTCAAAAGACAGTGCACACATATGCACCCAAAAAGTGTATGCATTGTGGTCAGCATCAGCCCAGCACATTTGTAAGACACTGCATTTGAATGTACAGAACATGTGTCACATATCAAGCTCATGTAATGTTAACATTATGCAGGGATTTGGTCCCATGGCACATCAAGGAAGAGGGCGTCATATCAATAAGGGTGTGTACACTCCCCATAGCCACGATAAGGTTTGACTGTTGTCAGTGTAATAGTATCATACTGGTCATACGTGCACCATTGATGTTGAGCAGATCTGTAAATCAGACATTCACAAATGACATTGGTCCACATATCATCCCATGTATGTGTACACACAGGGGCTGTGAGCATAAGAGCAGACATAACTGACACAGTAATACACATTCATCAATGGTGTGTACACCTGTGAGGTACGGTGCACACTACATGGCAGGGTGCAGAACAGGTGCACAGCAATACTGTATGTGTACACACAGGGGCTGTGAGCATAAGAGCAGACATAACTGACACAGTAATACACATTCATCAATGGTGTGTACACCTGTGAGGTACGGTGCACACTACATGGCAGGGTGCAGAACAGGTGCACAGCAATACTGTGTACATGGGTGCAATGTTTTCCAGGGGAAGGGGCATCACACACATGTATACTGTTGCTAGCATGGATTGACTATAGCTGCACTGCATGTTGAGTACCACATGTTATGCATGTTGACAGATGGGCAATGGGAGGTCTGTGTATACTATCTTTGTGCAGCGTCACCTGTAGGTGTGTGTGTGTGTGTGTGTGTGTGTGTGTGTGTGTGTGTGTGTTTGTGTGGGTGTCCATGTAGGATTGTGAGGTTGTTCATACGTCAGTACTTCCCTTTGGAATCATGCGATACATGGACTGACACATGAGACACCAGGAATAGTTGTCTTATTTGTTATCTCAGGACAACCGATAGCATAATAAGGTCTGTAGCATGGAACATGCATTGGGAGGGAAACTAGACACCAGGTATACTGTTAAAATTGCAATCAGCAGAAAGGTGAACGACTACCCACATATGCAGCACTACAGATGCATTGGGAAATCGCTAGACAACACCAGCGAGTGTATCCATATATTACTGTCCACATAAGTTGACTGAGCAGCAAGTATTGCGCCTACTGAGCAACAGTTACGTATGACACTCCAGTGTGTGGCATTATTGCATGAATGTAGTAGCCCCTAACATATGGGGGCCATGCTCATGATGTCCAGACATACCCAGGGTGAACACTGAATGACAGCAGTGAGTCCTTGTAAAACCTACTCCAATCAAGAGATAATGGAGTAACAGGTCATGTATGGGATCACTTGTCTAGGCATTTAGAAGAATGATGCGTTAATGAGTGGTATTAATGAGTGTATGTTACCAAGTGTGATGCAGGATGGGGAACTTATGTGAATAAACTTGGGACTGTCTGTAAACTCAGGGACAGGTAGGCATTATCGTGGAATTTCAAGGTGTGTGTGTACTGTTATGCAATGCTGTACAGGTCTTAAAGTGCAGTTCTTGTTTTCCCCTCACAGGTGGCGAGGTGGGTCAGGGTCCCTCCTGCAAGCAATCTGATGTTGATGTCCATACAGACACCGAAAAATGATGACAAGTCTGTTGAGGCACAGGTGGGGTTGCCAGAGGCCGAAACTGCACCTTCGTTTGACATCTCCCAGTTATCCACCTCAACCCTGCACACAGTCACAGTGCCTATAGATACCCCATCACCATGGCCACAGCAGAGGGACAGTTGGCGGCAGTGTACAGGAGGTGTGGTATCTATGCCTGCTGTGTCTGAACACAACAGGCATAGCCGGATGTCCAGCAGGGCACCACATAGACAGATGTACTGGGGTGCTCATGGGAGGGCCGCTGGTCATCATGCCCCTGGCAGAAGTGCCACAACTGGTACAACCAGACACATTTCAGAATGTCATGGGGGTGCAGGGACATAGGAAACTGTACACCAGACAGGTTCTGATGCTGCAGAGGGCTGCTTTCTCATCTGTAAGTGACAACATCCATGAACTTGCAGGTGCCCTCCGTGATTATACCGGGGTCATGGATAAACAGTTGGGTGAGATGGTGGGCCATCGACCATGGATTATCCATGCTAGAAAATGTGGTGGGAGTGGGGTGACGGCTGCTTGGACGTAGGTCAGCAACACCATCTGGAGGTCAATGTGGATGTGCAAGGACACACAAGCCACCCCCGTGGTGGCAGTACCAGCCCCCAGCACTGCAGTGAGGGTGCTGTCCACACCACAGCAGGCCACATGCATGTGGCCCTGGTCAGTCCCAGGAGGTACCTGGTTCCAGTGGACATAGGTCATCATCAGGGAAGAGTAGCACATAGAGGCCTATACCTGGACCTGCACATGGAACTCCTGACAGGTATCAGTCTGCATGTCCGTGGCCAGAGGTGGTGAACTGCACATCCTGCCAGGTATGGTCTGCAGCTGTCCAAGAAACACCTGTATAGGGCAGAACTGTGTGCATGCATACCCACACACTATACAAACACTACTAGGGCAATCCCATACCTACACACACATACCACCACGCCCATATCAGCAAATTATACCCCTCACCCACACACATGGTGTGAAATGTATGGCCCACCCTAGGTCTCTGTCAAACCAACAACACACCCTGTGCATATGATACCTGTGCCACATCCCTGTCATCCATAACATCAACGCAGGGATAGGCTAATATGGTTCTAATGCACACGGTGACTGTACTACAATATACCAATGTACTACTGTGTAATATATCAGCAGTAATGTTTAATGCTTACATGTCAGGTAGTGTAGCTGTCCAGCCATGACTCATTACAGCTGTTAGTAACACTGAGTGACTGTAGTCTCAAAAAGGTTATCCATTTGTGTTGTAGGTGTGTGTGTGTCAGGAGGATGGTCTGCTGTCAAATCTCACAAGGGGTATGGCACTGTGGTGACACCATGGCTGTGCCATATCCTGGGTACAGTTGAACACATCACAGGTCTGTGTAATAGTTACTGCCTGCGCCACATGGGCAGGTGACCCCATGGGACATGTATAAAATCAGCAACTTGAAATAGATCCCGCCACATACATGCACACTCTTACTTGGCAACACTAGGACTAGACCCCTACTTAGGTATGTAGTGCTACTGATGTGTGTGGCTTTAATTGCACACACCACATAGCATTTAGGAGGAGGTGTGTTCCAGGTTACATGCAGAACATCCCCAGGCATGTAGAGTATAGTAACGGTGGATGCAATGGTTGTATATGGACAATACATAGTATGACGTATCATCATATACACATTAAAACACACAAAATCAGACACACATCCAAGAGACCTGGGCCTATCAGTGCCAACTAACTTGTCAGCGTTTCCAATGGGTTACAGGTAGGCTGCACACAGAACATGCATAACTGGGGCTGGATAGTGTTATCAGCTGTACAGTTGATGATGACAGTGGTCACCATACAGTGGTACATGGGACATGTACTGGGGCCACAATGGTGTAATGACAGTGTACACAGCACCCACACCCCACTGTGGATATTGTACACACTGGAACCCATGATGACGCTCTCACATACCCACCATCACACATTGACCAGGACTGCGATACAACGCATTGTCCATCCCAGCAGTGGTACTATAGGGATATGTATCTAATGCACATACCACAGGCTAATAGGGTGAGGCATTGTCATGCCTCTCCTATGGGTAGCAACATCACTATCTGTAATACTGTGTGGCAATGCATATTGTAATAGGAGTATATGGCCTCAGAATGCTGTACCCTACAGATAGGCACAAATGCACACACACACACACACACACCAGAACTCAGTAGGTAACCCATGCCTATCAACCCATTTGTGCAACAGTGTTGTGCTGGTACTGCAAGGTTCAGGCAGCCTTTAGGGAGAGGAGCATAACAGGGTACATGTAATGTCCGGTACAGCAGCAGCCACATCTAACTATGGCAATGGGTGTTGCGGTGGGTGTGAAAGGCCTCACGGTATTCCCCACTACGGGTGTACTCACACACAGACACGGACATCCTCAGTAATGCACACGTACACATTTGTCAGTACTGGGGTGTATCGCTGCAGGTGGTCATAGGTGTGTACCTGGCTATTGTCCATGTAGAGGTGTGTGAAGGGCCTCACGGTATTCCCCACTACGGGTGTACTCACACACAGACACTGACATCCTCAGTAATGCACACATACACGTTTGTCAGTACTGGGGTGCATCGCCGCAGGTGGTCATAGGTGTGTACCTGGCTATTGTCCATGTAGAGGTGGGAAGTGTAGGGAATGGGTGTATAGTGTATCATACCACCTGCCATGTGCCAGCAAGCAATCTACAGACACCACTGTGGTGAGCTTGAGGGTGAGAGTGACATGCAGCCAATCCTCTGGGTGCCTCCTGCAAATAGCCGGGGAGGTGATCCAGTTGACATGTATGCAACATGCATTACAAAACATGGTTAGTGTCTGTATTGGAGACCTGTACCCAAGCATATTCTGTTGACTATGGCAGTGCAGTGGAGGTACCAGTGGCATGTGGTGAGTACAGGGTGTTGTGTCCTATCTCTGCCAGTTAACACAGTTGGGCAGACATATGTCAGTCAAGCAGAGGTTGCCTGTATGTATCCAAGCTGGATAACGGACAGCTGCACATGGACTGACAGACATCAGCTTGCCAACTAGCTATGCAGTAGGATGAATGTGTCGACAGACATCCGACACCAATATGTATGCTATTACTACATGTTGGCAGCCCTTAATGACATGCACTATACAGACAGTAGTCTACTCAATTTCCACATGTCAGACCATTATCCAGTAGGGGGGATATATACTGCAACAGCTCACTCGCCAGGAACACGACAGTGAGGACTCAAGAGTCCATCTATGCATGCAGGGATGCTTGTTGCCAGTACAACAATTAGCCATCTACTCTTGCTTGGGAAAGCATGGTCTGTCAACAGTAGTAATGGCATGATACACTACATGCCAGTGTGACTGCACATAACCTGGGATACTACCCTTCTATGTAACACATTCACACGGACAGGAGTGTTGTACAGGTCATATCTGGTGACCCAGACATGACACTCACACCCCTTGCTACTGTACTGACAGCGCATAGACTAATGTTATGTACATGGCATTACATACACCCTATTACAGATATCATTAGCCTGCTAGGTTATCAGACTGGAATGTGAGCACAGGTTACCAGGGCCAGGGCTGAGCCATGCTTAGCAGGTGTCAGCATTGCTGCAATATAACAGCTAAGCAGATTTGCGCACTGAAGTGAAGCCCACATGGTGTAAGCACCCGTACATTTAGCCGTAGCTCAGCACCGCTTAGCTTCACACTTAAAACCTGCTCAAAACTGGATTAACCACTTAGTATCCAACAGCCCTTGTTCCACCCAGCCACAAAATAAGACAGCCCTTGCAGGTCTTGAACCCAGGACCCTGTACACACTACAGTCACAACAGTTAACCACTACACCATGACAGCCGTGAAGATAGTTGTTGCATTTCCAATACATCTGTAAGTAGACATACTGAATAGTACTGAACAATAGCTGTGATTTATACAATTGTATAGCACGTTAGTAGAGGTGGGAAGTGTAGGGAATGGGTGTATAGTGTATCATACCACCTGTCATGTGGCATACATATGATACATATGGCGCAATACATCTGGGAAGGTATACACAACAGTAATGTTTTACACATATGGATATATTACATATATATGTATTTATACACATCTGAATAGTGCAGCATATATATGGCCATTTATAGATCTGTGTGTGTGTATATATATATATCTATATATATATATATATATATATATATATATATATACACACAAACACACGTTTACCATATGTCCAGAACATGGAGTGGAGTCCTACCGCAGCACCAATAGTCTCAACATTTTAGTGCAAGGGGATGTCATGTATTGCAGGTATATACATAGACTGTTGCTACTGTAACGGGGGTTGTCTTAACAGTCATGTGTGTGTGGGAGGTCACATCTGCTATTGACATGTACGCCATTGGTTACTGACAGACATCCCAAGGATATCATAGTACAGTACCACTGATAGCACAGTATTGGTCCTGTGGACTACAGCAGAGACATTTCCAATATACGAGGACAGTGGCACTCTCTGGTCAGTCCAGAAGTATACACATATTCCCTTCATGCAAGACGTGGATCAAGCCTGACAATGTGGATGTTAACAGCCATGTACATAGGTATATCATGTAAATACTGGACTACATATGCCCACACAGTTTATGCATTCACACACGCCTGTCTGTCCAGACACACAACTGGTGGTGCAGAGGTCACATGGCCACATACTACCCAGTAGTTAGTGACATAAATCTGTACAGAATCCCACTGCTTTGTCAGAAATACACAACAGTTATGGTGGCCCGGCAGCAAATCTGGACATGTAATTACACTAAACTGATAGGCATGTAACCAAGCACTGAGCAAGCTACAGGCAGACTGCCACAACACTGGCCTACATTTCATATGGAGGAATACACATGTACCTGCAAATATAGCAGGCTCTACAGGCATGTCACAGCACAGAGTAACAGACACATGTGTGAAAGTGCATACCCACAACCAATGTGAACACAGCCACAGTCACATATAGTATGTAAGCTTAACATTACACTATATGGCCTGTCTGATCAACGCCATCATATGTGCCACTCACACACTAACCCTACATATACTGGGTCACGACACAGTGTGGTCCAATGCCCGTCTGTGGTATGGGACACGTGTGTTTGGCCCTACAAACTTGAGCAGATAGGGTACCATACACTGGAGCAGCATGTAACATCAGATAGAACAGGACCAAGAACAATGACATCGACCACAGTCTGTACACAGCCCAAGGTACGTACCTGCAATACACATACTGTCGACAATTACCATAAGTACAAGGACCCCACTACTGTACACACAACCACAGAATGCCCAGGTTATGTCCTCAGTAATAACTCCTACTATACACATGTCTAGCAGTCTGATATCTGACTGGCTCGTTATAGAGTACAATGTCAATAAATAATGGTGTACAGAACATATGCACCTCTTACTGCATGACATATGTACAAAGGTTGACAGACTTGTGGATGGAGCCACAAACACTGGGCTAATATTGGCATGTTGCTGTGATACCCTCATACATTTACTGTTAGAACAGGGTTTGTTGTGACATATGTCCTATGAGGGATATGAAGTCAGTAACGGTCAAGGCTGTCACCATGCACCGAATGGAATCCTCAGACTATGCTTCTGCAGTTCTACGATAGATGATCTGTGAGTAACACAAGAAACATAAGACTCCAAACACTGCCCAGTCTGAAGATAACCCTACAGGTGGGAAACTCCTCAAAACACACAACACTGTCATGACAGGTATTAAATCATGTAGACCAGCCATATCCACACAAACCATGTTAAACTAACATTACTCCAAATGCAGAAGAGTAACACTTGCATTCTGTAGTCATGTCAAGCACATCCCCTTCCTGTTTGTTGGCCTGTCTTCACAGTGTATGTTTAGAGGTATATCCCAATACCATCTGTGATGCTGTTTGCTAAACACCAACATGAGGTCCTGCTCACAGTGAATGAAAAGGCCCGATACTCACATGACTTTCCTAGGTATAGGAGTGTGTTTCCATGCAACTGGCTATGGGAATGTTACCACAGCTGTTCCACATGCAATCAGCTAGTGGAGGACTGCAATTTGTGCAGAGGCCATCAGCTGATCATGAGCATCACTTATAAAACAAGCTGCTGCCTAAATAAAGCAGATGTACTTCTCCACATCCAACAGAGAGGGAGTGAGAGAGACAAAGTAAAAGAGAAAGGGGGTGGGAGAGTAAAACCTAAGCATGTTTGTGTCACACACTTACCAGTACATGGTTTCAAACCCCTGCCTATGTATTGCTATCACATGTCTATGCAATTATTGCATGCACCACAGAGCTTACATGTTGGGGTGCTGTCCAAAGGTACATCCGATGGTGAGGGACATCTGCAACAATGATAAAAGTGGAATAAGGTAAGTGTAGTACATGAGCCTGTCCACATGAACAGGTGTCAACGTCAACACAGCCACACTCTCTCAGGGACTCGCATACTAACACAGTTGGCAGAGCCAGGATTAGACTTCCTAACTAGCTAGTTTGCCACAATACAGTAATACGCAGGTATCACATGCACCACAGGGGTTATCAGGATGATATATGGGCAAAGGGTTTGTGAAGGTGTCTTGACATAAGAAGGCATGCTTCAGTAGGCCAATGGGAGGTGAAGTAAGTGTGAAGGGCGTTGGAATCATTACACTCCACACACATAGACACAAGTTGCCAGTACTGACATGCATGGGTGCATTGCTTCACATGTATGTAGTGGTTGACTGTGCCAGAAGGCTGTACAAGGCTAGGTAAAGGGTATACCTTGACATCAAGCCACATGAAAATGGTCTGCAGTGTGGCTCAAAGGTGTAGTGTCTGGACTGGCCCACACAGGTGGGTATTGTATTCAACACCCAGTCATCTGGGTTACTACTGTGTGTGGCCAGTGCTGTGCAATGCTTGCCATGTATGTGTTCTATAGTCCATGATAGTGTCTGGGATGTGCACACGTCCCACATGCATTTTCTGTGACATGTGGAAGTGTACCTGGGGTGTCTGGGGCATGTGTACACAGATTATCACCAGATGTGCCATTCCTGGCCTCATGTGGTGGGAACTGGCAATGGACACCAGGCTGACCCTGCACCTACACCGACAGCATAATACAGGTATTCCCTGGTGTCAGAGGCATCTGTCGATATAGGGCATTTGGGTTACATTTGATTTATTTATTTTATTTTACATTTGTTGACCGGGTTAGTCCAACTGGATACATATCCATTTTCAGTGGAGACCCGGGGAGAAAAGCTCCAAAGCACATAGGTACATAAAAAATATAAAATATAAAAATATAGTGACATAAGCTAGGAAATTGAGACAGGCAACATTAAAAATACAAAAATATAACAGTAGGTAAAAAGAAAATTTCAATTAGTGATATAAGTTAGTAAATATGAGTAATTAGGCTTAATAGTGGACCCTAAGTTAAGGGCTGGATGGAGGCCTATGTAGGCCGGGTTGAGTTGGGAGCCTGAGCTATTAGTCTGGATTAGAGCATGGACATAGCCATTGAGATTTTAATAGAGTTCAAGTTGTATTTTGAATTGGTGGAGAGTGGGTATAAGTCTAAGGTTGTTGGGGAGAGCATTCCAGTTTTGCCAATGGAATTGGCGAACAGAGCATCACCACCCGAGTTAGTAGATTTAATAGTTAATACTTGAATACTTTTGGATGACCTTAGGGATGTTAGATTAGAGTAGGGGGTAAGTATATTGTTCAGTGAGGGAGTTTTTTCAGGGTGTTTTATGATTTTGAATGCCTCTGTAAATTGGTTAAATTTGAGGATGTTGGGCAATTCTAGCCATCCCAGTGTTTTTAGATTTAGGCAGTGATGGGTGCGGTAGGGTAGTCCGGTAATGAATCTAGCTATGTGGTTATAGGTAGTGGATAGTTTATTAAGCTCTTTGTGAAGGAAGGAGAATATTGGGGAGGCATAGAGGAGTGTGGGTAGGAGGTGGTACGGCAATGGTTAGTTTGGTGTGGGGGGTTAAGAATTTCTTTATTTTATACATGGACCCAAGTTTCTTGTTAAGTGATTTAATGGCCTGGTTTACATGGATGTCGAATCTCAGTTTGTGGTCAATTGTCACTCCAAGTAGTTTAGTGTGGGTGACAGGATAGATTTTGGCACCAAGTATTAGAGGACACAATGAAGGTTGAGGTGGGGGTATGGGGAGGTTCTGTGCCATAAGAAGTCGCTGGGGAGGGGTAGAATAGGAGCAATTTGGTTTTAGTTGGATTAAGTAGGAGTTTTAGATCTGAGAACCATTTTTCGATGCCACTACAGTAGTTGCAGGCGTTCAGTGGGGAACATAATGAAGTGAAGGAGCACTGTATGCAATTATGTGCCTATTGCAGTCATGGGATAGGGTGCCACGCCCTCTGTATTCTGCTGCAATCACACCATGGTTGTAAATGCACACACAGCCAGGAGATGGAACAGTTCGTTGTAAGCTCACCAAAGCAGATTCAATAAATCCAGGTAGACAACAAACAAATTCAAATAATTCCTTTATTCAGAACCACAGAATGATAACACACAGCGCTCAGACAAATTCTGAGCTTTATCAAGTGACACCATGCTGTTGAATCAGGTGTCTTATATACCTTGAGAATCCTGAATTAATTAGGAAGCACTACCAATTAACATTTTAAAGAGACTGTGCGCTTCTCCACATATTTAAAAATTCCATTAAAACAAAATATATAAAACTAGTGATAAAGTATGCTTAAAATAATGCATGAATGCATCTATTACTGCTAAAAATGCTGAATAACATAAAAATAAGCAAAACATTGTACACTATTTCCCTAATGTTTAACTTTGTAGCGAAACTTACTGTGTGCAAAAATCTGCACTTCTTTTGAAAATCTGCACTTCTTTTGAAAACTGAAATAAGATGGAATGACTTGACATACCAAATGTTGTTCACATAGTTATGATATAAAGCTAATGCCTAATGTGGGTATAATAATATTTTCTTGGCCTCGTTGCCAGCCCTGCTAGAAAAAGAGAACAGTGTATCTTGATTAAACTAAACTGTGCTGTGCAATAGGTCATTCCTTAACATAAACTTTGTGTGATATGCCATTAAGTAAAAAACATGTCTGTGTGCATGGATGCTTGTCATAAATAATTATATGAGGAATATCAAACTAAAGTCTTGCCCTTCTTAATTTCAATAGTGGCTTGATACTTGATACTGATCATACCGTTAAGCCCAGGGGGTCTTCCCAGCATCTAACTTTAATTGCCAAAGGAGTTCTCGGTATTCCAGAGTTGATTCCCAATCACCCCCCCTGGCGTCAGGCTCAACTTGTTCCAGTACCATAAATCTCAGTTTTATGTTTGGACAGGTCAGGGAGTGCTTGTAAAAGGCGTTGGTTTCCTTCTTTTCGTTTATATCGTAAAAATGTTCGTATATCCGCTTACAGAATTCCCTTTCCGTTTTTCCTACATAGAAACTGTTACATGTGGTGCAGAAACCTAAATAGACCACTCTCTTGCTACCACATGTAAAATGGCCTGCTGGGTAGATTTTAAACCTTCTGGATGGAATGGTGATGCTTTTTTCTTCCAAGATGGCATGGCATTGGCTACATGCCCCGCATTTGAACGTACCCTTTCTTGCTGGGTTGATTTTCCTTTTAATATTCTGCTTTTTTTCAAACATTTCCTTAAGATTGGTTCCCCTTCTCCTTACAAATGAAGGTTGGTCAGGCAATAGCCCCCTAAACTCTTCAAAGAGGGCGAGTACAGGCCAATATTTTCTTATAGATTCCTCCATTTCCCTTGAATGCAAAGAATAGGTGTAGATAAAGCTGTTCTTAAATTCATTGTTAATAACGGGAACGGAACTGGCTGGTGTGCCCATTCCCTTGCCCAAAAGGGGTGGGTAGACAGTTCCTCTTTTGGAATTTACCTCCTCGACCAGGCTTTTAAAGAGGTCCAAAGGATAGCCCCTTTCTAGGAACAAACCTTCCAAAACTTGACTTCTGCCATGTAGTCGCCATGTCCACTACAAATCCTACTTGCCCTGATGAGTTGTCCTTGATCTATGCCTTTTTCTGGAAAAAAGGATGTGCACTCTCAAAGTGCAGGACAGAGTTGGAAAAAGTGGGTTTGCGATACAGTTTGGATTGAAAACTGTTGTCCAAGTAATTTTTGTATATGGTGACGTCCAAATAATGCAATTGGTCTGGATCGACTAAGCAATTTGGTCACTGAATTCATGGAAATTGTACTACGTAACAATTTCATCTTTTTCAATGGAGAACTCTTCAAGCAAAGTAAAGGAGTAGCAATGGGGGCATCTTGTGCCACCTTTTATGCCAACGTGGTGCTTCACGTATGGGAGCACGAGTTTGTGTTGGTCCCCCTTGGGAACAACATCTGCTCCTCTATAGACGTTACCTCGACGATATTTGCATTCTGTGGCAAGGGTCTGAGGACGAGCTTTTGAGTTTTTTTGTCCACATCAACGCAAGTACCAATTTTTTGCAGTTCACCCATTCCATCGATGCAGACCAATTGCATTATTTGGACGGCTGAGTTTTTCACACACGCCATGCCGCCCATGTTCCCACCCCCCATTCTTATTCTATCCTCTTTCATACATTATGCAAACATTACCCGATATGTTCCCTATAGTTATCACCTCATCACAGCAGTAATTTGGTGTTGGTGTTGGTCCACAGTTCATGCAGTAGGACATGGTGGACATGTTACTGTGATTTGTCCACATGGCCTTGAATTTGGGTTCTGTGGACTGTGTTATGTTATCTGGGAGTCCATGACATCACATTGGCAGTACAGGTGAGACACAGGCCTTTGGCAGAGGAGTGTAGGCCATTTGGTAGTGATGCAGGCCATTGCATTCCGTCACTCCTACAGTCCCAGACTGCGATACACTATATTACCCTGGGGTGACAGGGTAGGTGTGCAAGGTGTTCATGCCAATACTTTGTTAGTATTGATCCAGTGGTGTGGATGCTGGCAGGGTGCTGCTTACAGCTCGGGACACACCTGCATGGGACACCTGCTCTGCATGCTGCATTCCTTCGCTATTGCCATAGACAGGTGGGGGTTATATTGTACTTATTCCCAACAGCAGGGATAAGACTGGAGAGGTACCTGTGAGTGGTGGTGGGGTGAGCTGGGTGCATGTGTGCTATGGACACTACTTGCATCCGACTCACATATATGCATGGGGCATTCAACTTGTGCTAGCTTGCACAAGGACATCAGCTGTTTCTCAATACATCATTTCTATGACCTTTGTGGTCTGCCAGTGTTTGGCCAGACAACACTGGTATTCCCTACTACAAGACCAAATGTGCTGCAAACCTGTATGTACAATTCCAAGGGTGTGTCCATTTGACAGCTACATATTATGCACTGTCTGTCTAGGGTACTTCCCCCTGTGCACTGCTTGTATATCTGGGCCGACATTCATGCCATGTCCACCTTTCAGATGGTGACATTACTTCCAAACATTTACTATGGCTTACTGCTGAAATGTGTTATACTGGGAAGCACTGTGTCTGGCACTGCAGTTGTGAGAGCTTGGCCCTGTCATCGGCAGTACTGGGCAATGGCCACCAGGAGAGACCTCATCATGCATACATACTTATACAACACACACAGACCTGCATATTGTACACATGCTACAATCTATCCTGCTACCTTGGCCAACTCAGGTAATCTGTGCTCCACTGTTATTATACCTACACATACATGTTACTACATTTCTACACAGGATGGGGGGGGGGGCACACCTGACACTTTTACACATTTGCCATGACTGTACTGGTATTTCAGGTACTCATTTAATTCTGTATTCTAACCTATCATGCTAACTAGAGCCATATCAGTGTTGCCTGTGTAGGTCTGGGGGGGGGGGGGTGTTCTCCATAGCCATCAATCAGAGGCCTTAGCACAGCCTTTGTTTGTGTTTGTCTACACCCGTCCTACTGGCCGAGACTGTTGTTGGGTATGCGAGCCTACGGACACACACATGGCCCAGCACATTTCCTGCAGTGAGTTTTGCCACCTTGTCTAGTACTGGCTACTATGGTGACACCAGTATTTGTTACAGATCTCATGCTGCCACTATAGGTGTCTATCTGCTGGCATCCCATTCAGCCACCCGATTCCCTTGCATGCTCACATCCATACATAGATACAAGTAACAACACATACTACTCCATTCGGCAATTGGTAGGAAGAGTGACTTACCTTATGGCTGTGCCAGTATTGAGGATGGTGCTGCAGTGCTGACTATGTCGGATGCATAGTACACTCCCTATACATGGTTAAGCACAGGTAGTGTCATGTTTGGCATCCCTTTTACTCTATGTGCAAGTCAGATGTGTCATTCCCTGGGTCCCTACCCATGTCAGCATATGTGCTATGCGTGGCCTCTTTGCAAAGGCCTGGGCATACTGGGCATGCCTCCTTCTGCCTACAGGGGCAGGCTCAGGTTGTTCCTACTCCCAGTCACTCTGTGCCTGTGCAGGCTTTGGCAATGGCGGGGGGCTGTGGCCCTGCCCCATGCTGTTCCTGCTGCAACTGTTTCCGCAAGATCATATTGTGTAGCATGGTACATACAATGACAATCTGGGTACATGTAGCTGGTGAGTACTGCAAGGTTCCACCGGATGTGTCCAGGCACCGGAACCATGACTTGAACATCCCAAACACACGCTCTATTATGATTCTGGTCTGTGCGTGTGCCTCATTATGGAGTTCTTGTTCAGGTGTGTGCGTATTTCTGATGGGTGTCATCAGCCACGGCTCTAGTGCGTAACCAGTATCCCCAACTAGGTGACCTAAGGGATGTCCCCATTGGCAAATCTCTGCTACAGCTGCGTTAGATGCCTGATGTGGGAGTCGTGATAGCTTCCAGGGCAGCCAGCACACACTTTCATTAGAATGCCCTGGGCATTACACACGACCTGGTAGTTGATGGAGGGGAAGCCCTTGTGGTTGATGTAGACACTACCCCACTCACGGGGTGGTGCTTTGATGCATATGTGCGTGCAGTCTATAGCACCTACTACCTCACGTTATTCTGCTACTTGGCGGAAGAGACGCATATTGCTGGCCAACGCCTCATGGGTGTTGGGGAAATATACGTGCTCACCGGCATGTGCTGACATGGCATCCAGGAACTGGTGGAGTACCCTGGATGCTGATGCCTGTGAGATCCCAATGATATCCCCAGTTGGCCTTTGGAAGGAACCTGTGACTAGTATTCTTAGGCCTACACTTGGTATCCACTGGGATGGGTGACCTCTGTTAGCTGCATCAGGTGTGGCCGGCACAGCTCAACAATTTGATGTAGGAGGTCCCTTTCCACACAACAGTGCTCCACTATCTCCTGCTCATGTAGCCCCTGGTAGGTTACCCTGGGTCTCTACACTTCTCCTCACTGTGGGTTGGTCGACAGCATTCTCATCCTCACCACCCTCAGCCTCTTCCACATGTTGATGTACGATAGCTGCTGCAGCCCCCATCATTTTGTTGCTTTTGTTTGGTAAAATTTCCCTGCTTGTGTACACTGGTGGTGTAGATTATGTGGGGAAAAGGCAGAGGGTAAGGTGGCTGCATAGTTTATAGTGGTGTGGTGTGCTGGGTTGCTGCCTGTGTAACTGGCTGATTCGGATACATTTCCCCTGCCAGCTATGCTAGTTCTCCTTGGATTAAACTTCCTACTGCTGTTTTCCCTTCCCATTGCCTTCCTGTTTAAGCCTGGGGGTGTGCTGCTCAGATGGGCACAGAGCTGCTACTTCCTGTTTTTTTTTTTTTTAAAACCCGGTGAGCGGCGTGCACACCCACTTAGACAATTTAAAGAGTGCTAGGCAGCCTCAGACACACCCCCTTTCTTAGCTCTGCCACAGGGCTCCAATAAGTTTGCAGTATGCCTAACACACCCCCCTATGATGTCAGCTAACTCTTAGGCTTGCACCATGGTATTCCTGCACTTACACGGTTGGGTGCTGGCTAGCATTGAGGGAAAATCTGGGATTCAGTATCATTCCCCTCATTTGCATAGGATTGCCTGCTAATGCATAGTTACAGGTCCCACAATGAACCTTCCCCCTTAGCAACCACTATTCACTGACAATGTTTTCTTCTGCCTGCCATTAAGTATCATGGCAAAATAGTGATGTTGGATACAATGCTTATTTCAGGTGTTTTCTTTTATTTTCGACCCGATCACGTTTGCTCGCCGCTGCCCCATGCTTAAACTGACGAAATCAGCTAAAAGTCTTTTTTTTTATTTTGGCAACTGTTTTCCATACAAATGGCCATAGGCATGCTTTCCCACATACTAAATACCCTTTATTTGGAGCTGTCATGGCTCAGTTTTGTAGTTTGCAGAAATGTACTCTGTTAGTACATTTCTACACACTACACTAGTTCTGCACGGCCGGCTGACAGCTTCCTGGATCGCAAATTCACCTAATTTGCATGGTTTTCACCAGCAAATGGGGTAATTTGCATACAGGAGCTGTGTCCATGCAGGAATAGTGCAGGAGTGCTTGTGTACATCCCTAGAGCTTATTCCTGGATTGCATGGGCAGCCATATTGCCTCCAGCAGCTCCTGCATGCTGTGCAGAGCTTGCTGAATCATCCTCTACCACAAGTGATGTCAAGCGATGCCATACTTGTTACCTAACCTCCTCAAACAGGCAAGCTTGATTCCTGGTTTCCATGAAGTAACATGACAATCACGCTCAATCCTTCACTCAAAAGAAAAGTGAGCAGTTAAGAGTCTTGTCATTTCTTTCTTCCATACACTGGTCTCCAACTGGTGCCAGAATTGCAAATTAATCTCTGGTCATGCGAGTCATATTCAAGTCTTAATCACACCTCAATGGTAATAGCAACTGATTACAGCCTTATGTAATGTACAACAATGTGAAGAATCATGTAGTCTAGTTTTCTGTAATACTAGAAGCCTGAAAAGTAAATGTCAGAGACCTAGAAATACATCACTTCACATTATTCTCTCATTTTGTATTACAAACCCAAAGTTTAAAATATATCAGCAAGGACATTAACGATACCAGACTTATCCTGAAGTCAGCATACTTTTCAGTGAGTTTTGTTATATTCAACAGTCAGTTCAAGCATAATTACTGCCATTAAAAAAACATCCTATAAAATAAACGCCTAATCCTGTTAATGGAAACAGGTGCAGCCACCTAGACATCTAATTGCAAGAACCAAGATAAATTTCCTCCTAGTCCACCACCAACAGAAATTTGATAACAATGAAAAAATTCCTGTCAGGAGATAAAAAACAAAATTAGTCTTCAGCTCTTACAGGATACAGAAAGCCAACAACATTATACACTGCATATATGCATAAGTTTAGAAAGGCTGCTGCTAAGCAAGCTACTACTCCTACAGCATAAAAAAAATTATATCACAATTTACAGCTAAGGGTAGTAACCAAAAGGATGAACTTAAAGAAACAGCAGGCACAAATAGTGTTCCTTTAAAGGACATCCATTTCACTTAACCATAATAAATTGAAGAGACTGGCAACCCAGAAGAATCTCAAAATATAGCCACAGTTCCTCCATCTTCAGTGGTCATGTGGTTTCAGTCCATGGTAAGGATGCCCCCTGGGAACTTTCCATGGAAGGTCACTATGCACAGCCCACCTGCTGGATGCCCAGGTGCAGGCCCAGGACACAGAGTCTACATCTCTCAACTTACCTAGGAATGCACTGGCATCCCAGTGAATATACTGGAAGGCATCTTCAGTGGACAGAAGTGAGGTCAGCCCTGCTCAGGAATCCCCACCTCAGTCTCATTACACACCACAGTTATAATGCTAGAAAATTACAAAACTTTGTTAAACATAGTTTATAAAACCCAAATGTTGGCTTGAATTTTCTCTGTCTACAACCAACATTAATTTGGTAACCCAAATACAGGTGAATAACTTCAAAACAAAAGCAGAAATCGAGAGTATGTTAAAGTCATTACTGCTTTCAACCAGTTACAAAAAACAGGGTTTGATTTGCAATGGGTGATCTTTCATAACAGTTTTAATTTGCTAGGAAATAATGAATTAAAAATCATTTGTTGTCATACATAAAAGGGAAGATGTACCAAATGCACAGCTGCAACCACATACCTCTGAACCCATTAATACATAATTTCATCATGCTGTTTCCACCCTGAACTTACTAAATAAAATCATTAAAAAATACACCAGATATCACCTACCTAGCCTGCATATTAACCCCAAAGGTAAAACTGAAACTGCCCTCTTCCATCCACATAACTTTAAATATGTTATTTACCTTACAAAAATCCACACACAAATTAAAAATCATAACACACAATGAGCAAGCTTTGATATACTAAAACAATTGCCATCAAATGACTGTGCTGTTAGAGTGGAGAATCAAAGATCCTTTTAACTAATTCAATGCACACACACATGTAGGCACATCCTGAGACAAGTTTTCAGTCTTCAGGATGACCAATGTCTTGTACCCACTGAGTGACAAGATATACTCCAGCTTCCCTGCCACCCTAATATTAAGCAGTTAGCCAAAGAATGAAAAAATGAATATAGTCTCTCTCTTCTACTTCCTCTGCTATAGAAGAGAACCTATCACAGAAACAGTACGAGTGCTTTAATCCCTATGTTTTTTCCCTCTCCACACTTCTCCAGTTTGGTTGCAAACACACAAGAGAGTCATTTCAGCTTGTACGAGCTGGAACACTACAAAGATATGATTTCTACCTGATTTGGTAGGATAATGGCCAATCCCCTGAGACTGGCCTGTACCTCATTTCTTCAATACGAAAACAAAGTATTACAACTTCCTGGTAAACATTCGAATCACGAAGAAATGTGTAAGAACCAGGAACAGTGAATGCAAAAGCTCACCAGACCCAAATCCTCCGGACACACAGAAAAAGTAAAATGCCAGGCTCCTGCTGGTTGTTGAAAAAATGTGTGCATATTCTTCGTTGCAATAAATCCAATCAAACGTGCTAAATCCAGTAGAACTCTTTTTATTGTCACAAGCAATAATAAAATCCAAACGAAGTAGAAGACAAGTGCTTAGCCGTAATACCGGGCTTTTTCAAGTACAAACCAAAAGCAAATGCTGTAAGCTTAAATAGCTTGGCAAAAAACAATTAACATATTAATTGGGTTAACTTGATTGAATAATTAACCACATTCAGTACCTTAATAGCTAATTAAAGTTGCAGTAACATTGCAGCGAACCCAATAGTAGCAGTACTGAAATTTATAATCAAATGCTAGTTAAACTGCTGAAAATTGTAAGAGTATAATACTGTTGAGTAATAAATGTTAATAAAAAACTAAAGTTGTTTGTAGAAACCATAAATAAATCCCAATACCTTAATTATGGCTATTGTGATGAAGTTTAGACCGTCCTACTAAGTCATAAGGATTCACATAAATACAATAATCTGTTACGATAATATATTACAATCACCTTTAACAAGTTGTTAAATGTCACTTTCTGTAGATTACGTGGTCATAATTATAATTAAAAATATATGAATATTTTAAATAATATATGTGTATTTTAAATAAAATAAACTACTAAAAATATGCTATGAATGTTGAACTAGCCTGTGGGACCCTTAAAAATCCTGTACTGGTCAACCATTGTACTACGTCCAAACATATTAAAGTGCTTGTGCGGTTTTCTGAATATTGTTAATGGTTCATTTAGTAACAGTGATTGACATATTAGTTAAGAAATATTAAGAATGCTAAAAAATGCTTAAAAATTATGTCAACATGTGAACGCAGTGAGCGACTACGTCCCAAGTTATAAGACATTCCTCTTGGTTTTTAAAATACAGGACAAACTAACACTTTCATTTAACCCTGGGTGCTTAGTGGCATCCAACTTTAGTTGCCAGATAAGCTCCCTGCTTCCCAGCCTGGTCTCCCAATCTCCTCCCCTTGGGTCCTGTGTCACCTTTTCTAAGACCCAAAACTTCAGAGACATATGCGGGCAGATGAGAGAATGTTTAAAGAACGCGTTGGTATCTTTCTTTTTTTCCACATCATATAGATGTTCATAGATTCTACGTTTGAATGCTCTTTCCGTTTTACCCACATAGAAAGCTGGACAGGCCTGACATAGACCCAAATAAACCACACCAACTGATGTACAGGAATAATGACTAGAAGCTTTTAAAGTAAGCTTTCTTGAGGGTATATACACATGATCTTTTTGTAGAACGTGGGAACATTGGTGACATCTCCCACAACTATATGTGCCTAACCTTTTAGAAAAAACATTTGTAGATTGCGCCAGCGTGGGATATGAAGTCTGTTCAAAAATACCCTTAAGGTTAATGTCTCTCTTTCTTGTGAAATTTATAGTTTTGGGAAGAAGGCAACCAATGTCCTCATGCATTGTAACAATTGGCCAAAAAGTATTGATGGTGTTCTCTATTAAATAAGAGTCACTAGTGTATGTATATGTAAAGCTCTTGTACGTACTAGCTTCAACTTCCTTGGTTAATGAGGCTATTAATGAGCCTGCACCCAATAAGGGAGGATAAAAACAATCTCTCTTCCCCAGAACTTCTGCTAGTGTTGTTTGAAACAGTGATACGGGGTAACCTCTTTCTGTGAATAGTGTTCTCAAAAAATCTACTTCTTGAAAAAACAGCTCCATAGAACTACACATTCTCGAGGCCCGGATTAGTTGTCCTTTGATAATCCCTTTTTTAATGGGAAATGGGTGTCCACTGTCAAAGTGCAGAAAAGTGTTTGAATATGTGCTTTTTCTGTAAATTTGTGATTGAAACCAGTTAGTACTTACATCCTTGTGCAAAGCTACATCTAGATAGTGTAATGAATTATTACTAATTTCATGTGTGAAAGAAAGAAAACCTGTTGACTTGTTTAAGTGATCAAAAAATTCTAGAAAATTATCTATTGATCCGTGCCAAAAAATACAAATGTCATCCAGGTATCTTTTGTAGTAAACTATGAACTGTTTCCACTTAGTGGAGTGGATAAAATGTTTCTCCCATCTGTGCAATACTATGTTAGCATAAGCCGTAGCACACGGAGCCCCCATTGTTACACCACTCCTTTGTCTGAAAAATTCACCGTTAAAATAGATAAAGTTGTTTTGTAGAATAATACCCATGAATTCTACAAGCAAATTTATTAAATTGTTGTTTAACCCTGATTCCGTGGCTAGTGTCTCACTAAATCAATCTATACCTACATCTTGTGGTATACTGGGGAAGAGCTCAACAATATCTATAGTTACCATGAGAATGTCAGATGTATTTAAACCTGAAGGAATACTCGCTAAGAATTCCCATGAGTCTTTACAGACAAAATCCAAAGTAGACACAAAATCTTTCAGATGAAAATCAACAAATTTACTTAAAGGCTCCGTAATGCCCCCAGCTCCAGCTACAATAGGTCTGAATTTGAGTGGTTCCAACCCTTTATGCACTTTTGGAATCCCAAACAAAACCGGGGTTTTTGGCTTGGATACCATCAAATAATTAAAGATTTTTTCGTCAATTGTACCTTGCATGAGATGATCATAAAGAAGATATTTTATGTTAGCAAGTGCAATATTTAACTCATTTAATGACACAGAGTCATAAATATTAGTGTCCTGCAAAAGGTCATGAATACAGTTATCATAATCGAAATTGTACATCAAGACTATGCCACCCCCTTTGTCCAGTTTCATTACTCTAATTTTTTCTTTTTTTAACTTATCAACCACTTGTTGTAAATGTGGGTTAAAATTAGACTGTTGTTCAATGTGTTTTCCAACCTCATTTTCTCTCCAAACTTTCTCAACCAAGTCTTCAAATATTTTAAGAGTTGGGTGTGTGGGGGGGTTAAGTGTGCTACTTCTAGTTAGGGAGTCTTTGGGTACTCCTTGTCCTTTAAAAAATAAAACCAGATTTAAGTTTCGAACAAAAAGTTTGAGTTCTATAAGTAGCCTTGGTAGATATGTAGGTTTCTTGGGCACGAACTGCAAACCTTTAGTAAATAATTCAAAAAAAAAAATCAGCAGTCACCACTACATCTGTAAAATTAAAAATAGTAAAATTATCTTTGTTTATGACTCTGTAACCTTTGTTCTCATTTTCTGGTTCTTGTTCATGACCTGAATGTACAGCGAAATAAGTAGGGCCTATCTGCGACCCCTTCCCCAATTCTGTTGTTGGTAGTGATTTGTTCTCCCCCCTGGTCTGCCCTGGGGGAACTGAAAAACCTGTTGTTGATTAGAACTGCCTTTCTGGGCTAGTCGTTCGCTTCTTCTGGGGGGTTCCAAATTAGGAGTGTTAACCTGTACATTACTATCTTGAGCATTTCTTACTGTTTCTTTGTCGAAAGACGCCTGTTTGAATCTCCCTGGTGCAGGGTAAGCTACCCCTTCCCTGTATTCTACCAGGTCCCTTTCTAGTTTTCTTGCCTTCCTATCTAATACTTTCAAACAGTGTGAATCAACTTCAACAAATATATCATCATATCTTTTTTTAAAACTAGTGAACTTGTCATGTTTATTAATATAATCATTTAAAGTTGTTAATTCATTAAGGGTAGAGTTAGCTTTGTTCTGGTAATCATCAACCATTAGTTGTAACATCTCCAGACCAGTTTTATTAAATAATTCCACCAGTTGTGCATGTAATGTGGAGCCCAAAGGCGCGTTATTAGGAAATTTGAAGGAACGCAATCCTTTGGGCACCCGCTGCACTCTTATGCACTCTTTCAAGTAATTACTCTCTGAGAGTTTTTGTATGCATATAGCTTGTTAGTAAAAACTTCAAAGTCATTTTCTAATTCTTCAAAATGTGAATTCACAGTACCTTGTTTAAAAACTACTTGATTCTCTGTCCAAGCTTTAAAATTAAAATTTGCGTTTCTTGAAGCTGGTAAATTCTCACTGTCCTTCCCTGTATTGTTGTTTTGTGAAAGTAAAAGCCTTCTTTACACATTCTCTCATCTGCCCGCATATGTCTCTGAAGTTTTGGGTCTTAGAAAAGGTGACACAGGACCCAAGGGGAGGAGATTGGGAGACCAGGCTGGGAAGCAGGGAGCTTATCTGGCAACTAAAGTTGGATGCCACTAAGCACCCAGGGTTAAATGAAAGCGTTAGTTTGTCCTGTATTTTAAAAACCAAGAGGAATGTTTTATAGCTCGGGACGTAGTTGCTCACTGCGTTCACATGTTGACATCATTTTTAAGCATTTTTTTAGCATTCTTAATATTTCTTAACTAATATGTCAATCACTGTTACTAAATGAACCATTAACAATATTCAGAAAACCGCACAAGCACTTTAATATGTTTGGACGTAGTACAATGGTTGACCAGTACAGGATTTTTAAGGGTCCCACAGGCTAGTTCAACATTCATAGCATATTTTTAGTAGTTTGTTTTATTTAAAATACACATATATTATTTAAAATATTCATATATTTTTAATTATAATTATGACCATGTAATCTACAGAAAGTGACATTTAACAACTTGTTAAAGGTGATTGTAATATATTATCGTAACAGATTATTGTATTTATGTGAATCCTTATGACTTAGTAGGACGGTCTAAACTTCATCACAATAGCCATAATTAAGGTATTGGGATTTATTTATGGTTTCTACAAACAACTTAGTTTTTTATTAACATTTATTACTCAACAGTATTATACTCTTACAATTTTCAGCAGTTTAACCAGCATTTGATTATTTTTTAAATTTCAGTACTGCTACTATTGGGTTCGCTGCAAGGTTACTGCAGCTTTAATTGTTAGCTATTAAGGTACTGAATGTGGTTAATTATTCAATCAAGTTAACCCAATTAATATGTTAATTGTTTTTTGCCAAGCTATTTAAGCTTACAGCATTTGCTTTTGGTTTGTACTTGAAAAAGCCCGGTATTACCGGGCGAAAGCGCTTGTCTTCTACTTCGTTTGGATTTTATTATTGCTTGTGACAATAAAAAGAGTTCTACTGGATTTAGCACGTTCGATTGGATTTATTGCAACGAAGAATATACACATATTTTTTCAACAACCAGCAGGAGCCTGGCATTTTACTTTTTGTGTGTCCGGAGGATTTGGGTCTGGTGAGCTTTTGCATTCACTGTTCCTGGTAAACATACAATAGTTGCTGCAAAACCCCAAACATGGCTGGACAAGACCTGCCATTTTCTAAACAGTTATACCCAAAAATAGCCAGATGATTCCCTTTTAGAGTCAAGGCTTCCAACACACTAGTGAGAAGCATCCATCCTTTCTGCTTACATATTACAACAGATCATAAGACAAATATGAAGAAATGTGAGATTTCACAAAAAAAAGCCATACAGGAACAACTTAAAGTATATAATAAACAAAACCAAAAACAAACAACTTTTAGAGATAAGGAAAATGGCATAATTCTTAACTACTGCTTTACATGACACTTGTAATATTAGATTAAAAGAAAGGAAAGGCACTAGTGGATGAAAACAATTGACATTATGGTACTGCTGTCCTTTGATAAGCCATTCTGCACCATAAACAAAACCCAGCCAACCACACACACATTGCATACTCATATCAACAATACAGCTACATTAGTCAAAGTAAAAAAAAAAAAACTTTATGGTTATTCAAAACTACATTACAGTATAGCTGAACGAAATTGCAATGCTTCATTCTCAGTGCAAAAATATACAAATAAAATAAGAGTAAAAATAGAATACAACAAACAATGACCACTCACACTTTACATATAAACAGAATTAACAACATGTGCATGACCTTACTATAACATAAGAACTAAGCAGCATATGGAATGGTCAGCATGAATACTGCACGGTGTGATTTATATTACACTACATGGTGTCCTATGGTAAAATAAAATGTGAACCAACATTAAATATGCACATCAATTAGTTATTGCACGTGAAAAAGCTTAATACTTACAGCACAACAAAGCCTAGATATGCAAGGATCTGTACAGTCAGACAAATATAGTTCCAATCCTATCTAAATAATAGGCAACAGGCTGTACTATGGGAAAACAACTCGTCTTCTCATTTACCCTTGGAGTCCCTCAAGGCTCCATATTGGGTCATCTCCTCTTTTCTATTTTTACTAACGACCTGCACTCTGTATTACCTCAAGCCACCTGTATCCAATATGCAGATGACTCTACACTAATATGCTCAGCCTCCTCACTTTCACAACTGCATTCCCTAACCCAAGACATATGTAACATAGTAGAGAATTGGCTCCTTCAACGATGTCTCATCCTGAACCAAAAAAAACAAAAATGCTACTATTTATTCCCACCTGCAGAGCCCCCCCCCCCCCCAAACTACATTTCACAATCACATCTAGCAATGGTACAATCATATCTCCAGACTCTACTACAAAACTACTTGGAGTACTAATTGACAACCACCTCACCTTTGAGCCGCATATTAACAACACTATAAGAACAGTAAACAAAAAACTAGGCTCCCTTTATAGGATCAAACCCTTTCTTACCCCACTAGCAAGAACCACTATTGCCCGGACCCACCTTATCTCAACCCTGCTATATGCTTCCCCAATCTATACCAAACTATGCAAAAGCAATCTGAACAAGCTGGCTAGCTCCTACAATAATATTCCCAGATTTGCAACTGGTTCTACCTACAGAACCCATCGTTGTAACAATCTTAATCAACTAGGGTGGTTAGAATTGCCAAATCTTATCCTATCAAACCAGCTAATTATTGCCTATAAGATACTGTTCCATCCTACATCTACTCCAATACTAACCGATCTAATCACCCCCCTGCAGTAATCTGAAAACCCTGCGCTCTTCAAACAAAATAATGGTAAACATATGTAAAACCATCAACCTGGCTGGAGATTCTTTATTCTCCAACACGGTGGGTAAAACCTGGAACTCCCTCCCTACTGATCTTACCTCCCCACCTTCTACTACCCTATTTAAATATACCTTAAATCACACTGGCTATGCCCCTGTGCAAATCCAGACTAACTTCCTTGACCCTAGTCTTCTCACTCACACAAAACTAGCTATTCCTTTTCTATTAACATCTTTGTCTGCAAAATCAACTGAAAGTTCAAATAGTGCTCAATGTTACTTACCTACTGTTTTTGGTTGTATGTATATCCAAACATGATTTGTTGGCTTAGAATACTTTTTCCTTACTTTTATGTATTTACTAGTATTCTCTTAGCTAAAATATATTTACTAGTTAAATTTGTTAAATCTTGTAATATACTTATGTCATCATGATCTTTTTTTCTGGAATGTGGAGCTTTTCTCCCCGGGCCTCCACTGAAAATGGACATGTATCCAGTTGGAATAGCCCAGTCAACAAATGTAAAATAAAATAGCATAACTACATGGTAGGTCACATAATTTATACTATGAGGTACATTAAAAGCACTTCAACTTATGAAAACAGTTTAAAAAGTCCCGTGACAATCTTAACATATACAGCGAAAATACAGTCCCCCTAGCACCCATCCAAATAAATACACAAAATACAGCATATGCAAAACAAACTAATGCATTAAGCTTCACCATACAATGTATGGGTCATTTTGAATACAATGACACATTGACTTTGAGCAGTCTGCCAATTCAGTACGAAACCCTTTCACACTGCACCAACACAATTTTTCTTACGCAATTATTTAAACCTGCTTACAAAAATAAATAACCCACTCATTACTATCACCCCATTAAAACCTACCTGACAACTGCAGGGTACTAACTGGCCTGCAACAGCGTACTACTAACGCCATCTTACTTCCTATCCCCACTTACAATGCGTCACTGTCCCACAATGCTTTGCTAGCAAGGTACGGACCCTCCATATAGACAGCGTTCTTAACGTACCGGCGATTGAGTTGTAGAATACTGCATGTGCGTATTGTTTTTGTTTTGAAGTACTGCTAATAGCTAGATCCAGTTCTTAACTTTTTTACAGTCTTTTGTCTTAAATGGAAAGAAAAGCTGTGCAACCTAACTGTACGGGTCATAACTACAATATAGATGCAATAAAGTAATGTTTAAGAACTAGCGAGCTGTACCTTCACAAACACTGATCTGATGGAATGGGAAGTATATTCTAATATTGTTTCCATACCTGGAAATTCAAGTACTGTTTGTAGCGGCGTGTCTCACATTAGGAAGTTGCCTTCAGTTTAACTTCAGTGACCAGCATACTGTTTTTCAATGAAATCTGACTATCGTACCTCTAAATCTCTTAGCGAAAGAATTCTGGACAAAGCCAAACTGGCCAAAGAATGCGCCCAAAATCAGGTCACATTAGAAATTGATGGAATGCATTGGTATGCATTTTCATAAGGTTATAACGCCTGAAAAGTGAGATATCTCATTAGTTATTGACTTATATCATTAATGATTTGCCAGGAAATCACAAATTTTATGAGCAGCATACTGATATGTATGCGCATGTATGTATATATATGTATATATATATATATATATGTATATATATATATATATGTTTGTGTGCGTGTGTATACATATATGTGTGTGTGTACACACGCAAATACATAGATATATACGTATGTGTGTGCGCGGTGTGTGTAAGGAATTTGTCCCCCTTGCTGTCAGTCATTGGCGACGTAGAAGCTGGCATAGCAAAGTAGTTTATTCTTTCTCTCCCAGAGAGGTCACAAAACCTAGCGATTATCTATAAATTCTTATTTGTTTTACTATGCGCTATCATTTACAACTGCATTATTTCCTTACTTTGGAGCCATAAAGTACTGTGACTCTGGGAATTCAACATTTTTTTTTTGTGCAGTGCATTTTCAGAGTGAAGAGTCCTGGTACCAGTCACCTAAATACACTAACATGAAGCGCAAACTCACTCCCATTTTTTCCCAAAAAAAAAAAACTCTAATGAAAGTTGTAGTACTCTTTTGTAATTGACAACAAAAGTACTTTTGCAAAAAATTTAAAACATGGGGAAAAAAACAATTGTCACTGGAAGACTCTCAAAATAAGCATCAGTCCTAAGTACTGACATTTTAAGTAAATGCAAAGGAAATTTGACATAGGAGAGAAGAGCATGATAACATCATATTTTGAGAGCTCAAAGTGTATTATGGGAAAGAGAAAGCCTGACCAAAAACAAAATCATTTTACTATGTCTGCTTCTGCTAGCGCATGTGTGGTTAAAATAATATTATATAAGTATTATTGACTACTTAAAATGCTTCAGAGACATGGATATAATATAGAACATCAAAACAAAATTATATATACATATATGTGTACGTACACACACACGTATATATATATATATATATATATATATATATATGTGTGTGTGTATGTGTATATATATATATATATATATATATATATATATATATATATATATATATATATATGTGTGTTTGTGTGGATCCATATTATCACATCAAAGTTATGGAACTTTGAAATGCATATGGCTAACACCATATGTTTGAATGTCTGTAACTTCAATGTTTTGTACGGAGATCGCAGTGCAGTGGGAATCGGGGGATTTACCCTTTCCCCACTATAGTGCAATCTCAGACTTGGTATATATAATTAGCAGGGGGTGTGCTGATTTTGTTTTTTTCAAAGCTACGGAACTCAGTCATGGTCTCAGTGACATACTTTGAAGTTCTGTAACTTTGATGTAACAATATGGACATGTATATGTGTGTGTGTGTGTGTGTGTGTGTGTGTGTGTGTGTGTGTGTGTGTGTGTATATATATTAGTTTCTGACCTTGGTGGTCCTTTAAAGCTATTTTAAACATAATTACTAGTGGTTTAAAATAAGATGTGTGCAATATTTAAAAGAATTAAACAATCATTGTGAAAACACAATGTGGAAGAGCAAAATATATATTTACAGAGAAAATAGAATTAGCATTTCCATATGTAATAAAAGGCCATTATGTACTAATCGTTTATAAAGTAATGATTCAAGTAGACATATCCCGAATAAAAAAGAAAAAGTAACTGGTAAATGACAGGGAAGAGAAAGTAAAGGTAGAGTTAGGAGATGGATTGAAAGCCAGGAATATAAATTTTACTGCTGAAATAAGTAAAATAAGACATTTAGTCAGTAATTGAGCTACAAGTGCAAAACCAGTTTGTGAACAAATAACTAGACAGAGTTGTGACAATGTGAGGTATTGCCAGCTATGCCAGGTGAATTAGCGCACTGGATGTATAAAATATACCAGCACAGCTAGCTGGAATTTTGTAAAGAATTATATGTCATTTGTATATCAAACTGGTTTGTATAGATGCTTGTGTTGAAAATGAATTTGTAAAGTTGCTTGTGTTAAAACTGCATCAACAGTGTGTCCTGCTGGACAGAGAAAGAATGTATATGTATTATTGAAACTGTAGAAATGTATGTATTGTAACAGAGGATACTGGAAAAGGAGGTTAATCTCAATGCACCTGACTTTGAAAAACAGTAAGAAATTAATTTACTTAACTTAGGTCATAAAGATTATATCTTACAGTTCTCAATGCAGCCAGAGACAAAAAGTCTGTACTAGGAATCCAGCTGCACTGTTTTTTCTAGCAGGGAACTAATTGCTTCTCTGGAAGAGTGGAAGTTTTTTATGACTTCCAGGAGCTGCAGCAAATCTTAGCAAGGCTCTCTGTGTGTATTATTGAGACATATGTGCCAACTGCTGACAGATTCTAGCCAAGGGGGTAGCATGGGAACCAGAAGACAGATGACCAGATGTATGTGATGTCATTCTGTAATCCATCACTAAAAATTATATTTTAATACGGCACAGAGATAAAGTCTGGGCACATTACCAGAAAAACAGGAGTCCCCTAGTCCATAATGAATACAAAACACTTCAAAATAAAGTAAAAAAGCTAATCATCTCTGATCGACAAAATTATTTCTCCATACTACAAAATAATAATAAAACAAACCCTCAAAAATTCTGGAAAGGTATCTCTACTCTCCTTAACCCCAGAAAACCAGACACCCCCACCCCAGACCCTAATGCTCCTGATTTAGACTTAGCTACCCAGTTTAACTCTTTTTTCATTGAATCTATTTCCAAATTAACCTCAGCATTCTCTAACACCACCACTTTCTCCAACTCACCACCACCCTCCCCTACCAACCCTCTACCCTGCACTGCTACCTCTTCCTCTTTACCATCTAGTAACTCTCTACCCTCCACCTCTTCACCTACTCTGACTTCCTCAACAACTTCATCACCCCTTAATAGCCCCTCCTCCCACTCACCTCTATTCTCATTAAAACCTATACCCACTTCTACGATAAAGAAACTCCTTCTGAAACTGAAGCCATGCACTAATGCTCCTGACAACATCCCTTCTTACTTTCTTAGCTTAGCTGCTGAAGCAATTGCCTACCCCATTAGCATTCTAATCAATCGCTCTATCCAAGAAAGTATAGTACCCCAAATCTGGAAAAAGGCCTTTATAATACCTTTACATAAAGGTGGCAACAATAACAATATTACTAATTTCCACCCCATCGCCATCCTGTCTCCCATCTCCAAACTCCTAGAAAAGTGTATCCAACTTCAACTCCTACCACATCTCTTAGATAATCACCTACTAACTCCCACACAACATGGATTCAGACCAAATCATAGCACTATGACAGCCCTCCTCTCCTTCCTTGAAACTGTAAATAAAGCCCGCGACTCTGGCCAAATTGTTTCTACCCTACTACTTGACCTTTCTAAGGCCTTTGACACTATCTCACACAGCCTGCTCTTAACTAAACTCTCAAAACTTAACCTATCCCCCTCCTCTTTAAACTGGTTCTCCAGTTACCTATCCAATAGATATCAAGCAGTAAAATGGAAAAAGGCCACCTCATCTTTTCTTAATACCCTTACCGGTGTTCCCCAAGGCTCCATACTGGGTCCTCTTCTCTTTAATATATTTATAAATGATTTCTGCAACTCTATCCCATTCTCAAACATCATCCAATATGCAGATGACTCAACTATTATCTGCTCTGCCACATCCATCCCCACACTCCTAAAGCTTACCCAAGATGCCTTTTCAACCACTGAGCAATGGATGAAAAGTAATCACCTAGCACTCAATGCCTCTAAAACCAAATTAATGTTATTTACCTCCTCCAAAGTCACTTCCTTCGATATAAACACATTCTCTATTACTAGTCAAAACAACTCACCTCTAGAACTGGTATCAGAGACCAAATTACTTGGGGTCCAAGTTGATAACCAGCTCAAATTCAACTCCCACCTACAACTAAATATAAAAAAAACCCATCAAAAACTAGGTATGCTCTACCGACAAAACCATTACCTTACACCTGCCACTAAAATCACTCTTTCTACTTCCTTTCTTATCCCCTCCCTTCTCTATGGAGCTCCAGTCCTAAGTAATCTACAGTCCTCTGTAAAAACACAACTTGCCTCTTGCTACAACAAAATCGCCAAATTCGCTTCCAGCCACAAGTCATCCACCCACCACTGTTCCTCTCTCCAAAAACTAAAATG